>NC_092740.1:131817859-131822859 GCF_047496795.1 Chiloscyllium punctatum
AGAGCGATGGAGAGCGCAAGATAGAGAGCGCAAGATAGAGAGCGCGCGAAAGAGAGCGCACGAGAGAGAGCGCACGAGAGAGAGCGCACGAGAGAGAGCGCACGAGAGACAGAGCGCGAGAGAGAGAGCGCGAGAGAGAGAGAGAGCGCGAGAGAGAGAGAGCGCGAGAGAGAGAGAGTGCAAGAGAGAGCGAGAGAGAGAGAGTGAGAGTGAGAGCGAGCGCTCGAGAGAGAGCGCGAGAGAGAGAGCGAGCGCGAGAGAGAGAGCGCGTGAGAGCATGAGAGAGATAGAGCGTGAGAGAGAGAGCGAGAGAAAGAGCGCGAGAGAGAGAGATAGAACGAGAGATAGAGAGAGCGAGAGAGAGAGCGCGAGAGAGAGAGAGAGAGCACGAGAGAGCGATGGAGAGCGCAAGAGAGAGAGCGCGCGAGAGCGCGAGAGAGAGAGAGAGAGAGAGCACGAGAGAGCGATGGAGAGCGCGAGAGAGAGCGCGAGAGAGAGCGCGAGAGAGAGCGCGAGAGAGAGCGCGCGAGAGAGAGAGAGAGAGAGAGAGATAGAGCAAGAGAGCGAGAGAGCGAGAGAGAGTGTGAGAGAGAGAGAGCGCAAGAGAGAGATAGCGCGCGAGAGAGAGAGAGCGCGCGCGAGAGAGAGCGAGAGCGCGCGAGAGAGAGAGATCGAGAGCGCGCGCGAGAGAGAGAGAGCGCGAGAGGGAGAAAGCGCGAGAAGGAGAGAGCGCGAGAAGGAGAGAGCGTGAGAGAGAGATAGAGCGCGAGAGAGAGATAGAGTGCGAGAGAGAGAGCGAGAGAGAGCGCATGAGAGAGAGCGCGCGAGAGAGATAGAGAGCGCGAGAGAGAGAGTGTGAGAGAGAGAGCATGAGAGAGAGAGCGAGCGCGAGAGAGAGAGCATGAGAGAGAGCGAGCGCGAGAGAGCGAGTGAGCGCGAGAGAGAGAGCGCGCGAGAGAGAGAGCGAGCGCGAGAGAGAGAGCGCGCGAGAGAGAACGCGCGAGAGAGAGCGCGTGCGAGAGAGAGCGAGAGAGAGAGAGCGCGAGAGAGAGAGCGCTAGAGAGAGAGATAGAACGAGAGATAGAGAGAATGAGAGAGAGAAAGTGAGAGAGAGAATGCGTAAGAGAGAGAGAGCACAAGAGAGAGAGAGAGTGCGAGACAGAGCGTGAGAGAGAGAGAGTGCAAGAGAGAGCGAGAGAGAGAGAGTGAGAGCGAGAGCGAGCGCTCGAGAGAGAGCGCGAGAGAGAGAGCGCGAGAGAGAGAGCGAGCGCGAGAGAGAGAGCGCGTGAGAGCATGAGAGAGATAGAGCGTGAGAGAGAGAGCGAGAGAAAGAGCGCGAGAGAGAGAGATAGAACGAGAGATAGAGAGAGCGAGAGAGAGAGCGCGAGAGAGAGAGAGAGAGCACGAGAGAGCGATGGAGAGCGCAAGAGAGAGAGCGCGCGAGAGCGCGAGAGAGAGAGAGAGAGAGAGCACGAGAGAGCGATGGAGAGCGCGAGAGAGAGCGCGAGAGAGAGCGCGAGAGAGAGCGCGAGAGAGAGCGCGCGAGAGAGAGAGAGAGAGAGATAGAGCAAGAGAGCGAGAGAGCGAGAGAGAGTGTGAGAGAGAGAGAGCGCAAGAGAGAGATAGCGCGCGAGAGAGAGAGAGCGCGCGCGAGAGAGAGCGAGAGCGCGCGAGAGAGAGAGATCGAGAGCGCCCGCGAGAGAGAGAGAGCGCGAGAGGGAGAAAGCGCGAGAAGGAGAGAGCGCGAGAAGGAGAGAGCGCGAGAGAGAGATAGAGCGCGAGAGAGAGAGCGAGAGAGAGCGCATGAGAGAGAGCGCGCGAGAGAGATAGAGAGCGCGAGAGAGAGAGTGTGAGAGAGAGAGCATGAGAGAGAGAGCGAGCGCGAGAGAGAGAGCATGAGAGAGAGCGAGCGCGAGAGAGAGAGCGCGCGAGAGAGAACGCGCGAGAGAGAGCGCGTGCGAGAGAGAGCGAGAGAGAGAGAGCGCGAGAGAGAGAGCGCTAGAGAGAGAGATAGAACGAGAGATAGAGAGAATGAGAGAGAGAAAGTGAGAGAGAGAATGCGTAAGAGAGAGAGAGAGCACAAGAGAGAGAGAGAGTGCGAGACAGAGCGTGAGAGAGAGAGAGTGCAAGAGAGAGAGCGCGCAAGAGAGAGCGCACGAGAGAGAGAGCGCACGAGAGAGATAGAGCGCGAGAGAGATAGAGCGCGAGAGAGATAGAGCGCGAGAGAGATAGAGCGCGAGAGAGATAGAGCGCGAGAGAGATAGAGCGCGAGAGAGATAGAGCGCGAGAGAGATAGAGTGCAAGAGAGAGCGAGAGAGAGAGAGAGTGAGAGCAAGAGCGAGAGTGAGCGCACGAGAGAGAGAGCGCGAGAGAGAGAGCGAGCGCGAGAGAGAGAGCGCGCGAGAGCATGAGAGAGATAGAGCGTGAGAGAGAGAGAACGAGAGAGAGAGAGCGCGAGAGAGAGAGAGCGCGAGAGAGAGAGAGATAGAACGAGAGATAGAGAGAGCGAGAGAGAGAGCGCGCGAGGGAGAGAGAGAGAGCACGAGAGAGAGAGAGAGAGCGAGAGCGCGCGCGAGAGAGAGAGAGCGCGAGAGGGAGAGAGCGCGAGAAGGAGAGAGAGAGCACGAGAGAGAGAGAGAGCGCGCAAGAGCGATGGAGAGCGCAAGAGAGAGAGCGAGAGAGAGAGCGCGAGAGAGAGAGAGAGAGCACGAGAGAGAGAGAGCGCGCGCAAGAGCGATGGAGAGCGCGAGAGAGAGCGCGAGAGAGAGCGCAAGAGAGAGAGCAAGAGAGAGAGCAAGAGAGAGAGCAAGAGAGAGCGTGAGAGAGAGAGCGTGAGAGAGAGAGCGTGAGAGAGAGAGCGTGAGAGAGAGCGCAACAGCGAGTGCGAGAGAGAGCGAGAGAGAGTGCGCGAGAGAGAGCGCGAGAGAGAGCGCGAGAGAGAGCGCGAGAGAGAGCGCGAGAGAGAGCGCGAGAGAGAGAAAGCGCGCGAGAGAGAGAAAGCGCGCGAGAGAGAGAAAGCGCGCGAGAGAGAGAAAGCGCGCGAGAGAGAGAAAGCGCGCGAGAGAGAGAAAGCGCGCGAGAGAGAGAAAGCGCGAGAGAGAGCGCGAGAGAGAGAGAGCGCGAGAGAGAGAGAGAGCGAGAGCGAGCACACGAGAGAGAGCGTGAGAGAGAGCGAGCGAGCGCAAGAGTGAGAGCGCGCGAGAGCATGAGAGAGATAGAGCGTGAGAGAGATAGAACGAGAGATAGAGAGAGCGCGCGAGAGAGAGAGCGCGAGAGAGAGAGAGCGAGAGCACGAGAGAAATAGAGCGCGTGAGAGAGAGAGCGAGAGAGAGAGAGAGAGCGCGAGAGAGAGAGAGAGAGCACGAGGGAGAGAGAGAGCACGAGAGAGATAGAGAGAGAGAGAGAGAGAGAGCGCGCGAGAGCGATGGAGAGCGCAAGAGAGAGAGCGCGCGAGAGAGAGAGCGCGAGAGAGAGAGCGCGAGAGAGAGAGCGCGAGAGAGAGAGAGAGAGCGCGAGAGAGAGAGAGCGCGAGAGAGATAGAGTGCAAGAGAGAGCGAGAGAGAGAGAGAGTGAGAGCAAGAGCGAGAGCGAGCGCACGAGAGAGAGCGCGAGAGAGAGAGAGCGAGCGCGAGAGAGAGAGCGCGCGAGAGCATGAGAGAGATAGAGCGTGAGAGAGAGAGAGCGAGAGAGAGAGAGAGAGCGCGAGAGAGAGAGATAGAACGAGAGATAGAGAGCGCGAGAGAGAGAGAGAGAGAGCATGAGGGAGAGAGAGAGTACGAGAGAGATAGAGAGAGAGAGAGCGCGCGAGAGCGATGGAGAGCGCAAGATAGAGAGCGCAAGATAGAGAGCGCGCGAAAGAGAGCGCACGAGAGACAGAGCGCGAGAGAGAGAGCGCGAGAGAGAGAGCGCGAGAGAGAGAGCGCGAGAGAGAGAGAGAGAGCGCGAGAGAGAGAGAGCGCGAGAGAGAGAGAGTGCAAGAGAGAGCGAGAGAGAGAGAGTGAGAGCGAGAGCGAGCGCTCGAGTGAGAGCGCGAGAGAGCGAGCGAGCGCGAGAGAGAGAGCGCGTGAGAGCATGAGAGAGATAGAGCGTGAGAGAGAGAGCGAGAGAGAGAGCGCGAGAGAGAGAGATAGAACGAGAGATAGAGAGAGCGAGAGAGAGAGCGCGAGAGAGAGAGAGAGAGCACGAGAGAGAGAGAGAGCACGAGAGAGCGATGGAGAGCGCAAGAGAGAGAGCGCGCGAGAGCGCGAGAGAGAGAGAGAGAGAGCACGAGAGAGCGATGGAGAGCGCGAGAGAGAGCGCGAGAGAGAGCGCGAGAGAGAGCGCGAGAGAGAGCGCGCGAGAGAGCGCGCGAGAGAGCGCGCGAGAGAGAGAGAGAGAGAGATAGAGCAAGAGAGCGAGAGAGCGAGAGTGTGAGAGAGAGAGAGCGCAAGAGAGAGATAGCGCGCGCGAGAGAGAGAGAGCGCGCGCGAGAGAGAGCGAGAGCGCGCGAGAGAGAGCGAGAGCGCGCGAGAGAGAGCGAGAGCGCGCGAGAGAGAGAGATCGAGAGCGCGCGCGAGAGAGAGAGAGCGCGAGAGGGAGAAAGTGCGAGAAGGAGAGAGCGCGAGAAGGAGAGAGCGCGAGAAGGAGAGAGCGCGAGAAGGAGAGAGCGCGAGAAGGAGAGAGCGCGAGAAGGAGAGAGCGCGAGAGAGAGATAGAGCGCGAGAGAGAGATAGAGTGCGAGAGAGAGAGCGAGAGAGAGCGCATGAGAGAGAGCGCGCGAGAGAGATAGAGAGCGCGAGAGAGAGAGTGAGTGTGAGAGAGAGAGCATGAGAGAGAGAGCGAGCGCGAGAGAGAGAGCATGAGAGAGAGCGAGCGCGAGAGAGCGAGTGAGCGCGAGAGAGAGAGCGCGCGAGAGAGAGAGCGAGCGCGAGAGAGAGAGCGCGCAAGAGAGAACGCGCGAGAGAGAGCGCGTGCGAGAGAGAGCGAGAGAGAGAGAGCGCGAGAGAGAGAGATAGAACGAG
>NC_092740.1:131827859-131845501 GCF_047496795.1 Chiloscyllium punctatum
GGCGAGAGAGAGAGAAAGAGCGCGAGAGAGAGAGAGAGAGAGACAGCGCACAAGCGAGAGAGAGACAGCGCGCGAGTGGGAGAGAGCACGAGAAGGAAAGAGAGCGCGAGAAGGAGAGAAAGAGAGCGCGAGAAGGAGAGAGAGCGCGAGAGAGAGATAGAGCGCGAGAGAGAGAGCGAGAGAGAGCGCATGAGAGAGAGAGCACGAGAGAGATAGAGAGAGAGAGAGAGAGAGAGAGAGAGCATGAGAGAGAGGGCGAGCGCGAGAGAGAGAGAGCGCGCGAGAGAGAGAGAGCGCGAGAGAGAGAGAGAGCGCGAGAGAGAGAGAGAGAGTACGCGAGAGAGAGAGAGAGCGAGAGAGAGAGAGTGCGTAAGAGAGAGAGAGAGAGTGCGAGACAGAGCGTGAGAGAGAGAGAGTGCGTAAGAGAGAGAGAGCGCGAGAGAGAGAGCGCAAGAGAGAGAGAGAGAGAGAGAGCGCAAGAGAGAGAGAGAGAGAGAGTGCGCGAGAGAGAGAAAGAGCGCGCGAGAGAGATGGAGCGCACAAGAGAGATGGAGCGCGAGAGAGAGAAGGAGCACAAGAGAGAGAAGGAGCACGAGAGAGAGAAGGAGCACGAGAGAGAGAAGGAGCACGAGAGAGAGAAGGAGCACGAGAGAGAGAAGGAGCACGAGAGAGCGAGCACGGGAGAGAGAGAGTGCGAGAGAGCGGGAGCGAGAGAAAGAGAGAGTACGAACGAGAGAGAGAGAGATCGCGAGCGAGAGAGACAGCGCGCGAGCAAGAGAGACAGCGCGCGAGCGAGAGCGTGCGAGAGACAGCGCGCGAGCGAGAGAGAGAGAGACAGCGCGCAAGCGAGAGAGAGAGAGAGAGCACGCGTGCGAGAGAGAGAGAGCGCACGTGCGAGAGAGAGAGAGCGCACGTGCGAGAGAGAGAGAGAGAGAGCGCACGTGCGAGAGAGAGAGAGAGAGAGAGAGAGCGCGCGAGCAAGAGAGAGAGAGAAAGCGCGGCGAGCACCCGCGCGAGAGAGAGAGAGAGAGAGAGCGAGTGAGAGCGCGAGAGTGAGACAGAGAGAGCGCGCGCGCGAGTGAGGGTGAGAGAGAGCGCGCGCGCGAGTGAGGGTGAGAGAGAGCGCGCGCGCGAGTGAGGGTGAGAGAGAGCGCGCGCGCGAGTGAGGGTGAGAGAGAGCGCGCGCGCGAGTGAGGGTGAGAGAGAGCGCGCGCGCGAGTGAGGGTGAGAGAGAGCGCGCGCGCGAGTGAGGGTGAGAGAGAGCGCGCGCGCGAGTGAGGGTGAGAGAGAGCGCGCGCGCGAGTGAGGGTGAGAGAGAGCGCGCGCGCGAGTGAGGGTGAGAGAGAGCGCGCGCGCGAGTGAGGGTGAGAGAGAGCGCGCGCGCGAGTGAGGGTGAGAGAGAGCGCGCGCGCGAGTGAGGGTGAGAGAGAGCGCGCGCGCGAGTGAGGGTGAGAGAGAGCGCGCGCGCGAGTGAGGGTGAGAGAGAGCGCGCGCGCGAGTGAGGGTGAGAGAGAGCGCGCGCGCGAGTGAGGGTGAGAGAGAGCGCGCGCGCGAGTGAGGGTGAGAGAGAGCGCGCGCGCGAGTGAGGGTGAGAGAGAGCGCGCGCGCGAGTGAGGGTGAGAGAGAGCGCGCGCGCGAGTGAGGGTGAGAGAGAGCGCGCGCGCGAGTGAGGGTGAGAGAGAGCGCGCGCGCGAGTGAGGGTGAGAGAGAGCGGGCGCGCGAGTGAGGGTGAGAGAGAGCGGGCGCGCGAGTGAGGGTGAGAGAGAGCGGGGCGCGCGAGTGAGGGTGAGAGAGAGCGGGCGCGCGAGTGAGGGTGAGAGAGAGCGGGGCGCGCGAGTGAGGGTGAGAGAGAGCGGGCGCGCGAGTGAGGGTGAGAGAGAGCGGGCGCGCGAGTGAGGGTGAGAGAGAGCGGGCGCGCGAGTGAGGGTGAGAGAGAGCGGGCGCGCGAGTGAGGGTGAGAGAGAGCGGGCGCGCGAGTGAGGGTGAGAGAGAGCGCGCGTGCGAGTGAGGGTGAGAGAGAGCGAGAGAGAGAGCGCGAGCAGGAGAGAGAGAGAGAGAGCACACGAGTGAGAGAGAGACGCCAGCGGGAGAGACGCGAGTGAGAGAGAGCGCAAGTGAGAGAGAGAGAGCGCGAGTGAGAGAGAGAGAGAGAGAGAGCGCGAGTGAGAGAGTGCGTGAGCAAGAGCGAGAGAGAGAGAGCGCGCGAGCGAGAGAGTGAGAGAACGTGCGAGAGAGAGAGAGAGTGAGTGCGCGAGCGAGAGAGAGAGAGCGCGCGAGCGAGAGAGAGAGAGCGCGCGAGCGAGAGAGAGAGAGCGCGCGAGCGAGAGAGAGAGAGCGCGCGAGCGAGTGAAACAGAGAGCGAGAGCGCGCGCGAGAGAGAGAGAGAGCGCGCGCAAGTGAGGGTGAGAGAGAGAGAGCGAGTGAGGGTGAGAGAGAGCACGCGAGAGAGAGAGCGCGAGTGAGAGAGAGAGCAAGTGAGGGCAAGAGAGAGAGCGAGAGAGAGAGCGAGAGCGCGAGCGCGCGAGAGAGAGAGAGAGAGAGAGGGAGAGAGCACAAGAGAGAGACAGCGCGAGTGAGGGTGAGAGAGAGAGCACGAGTGAGGGTGAAAGAGAGCACGCGAGAGAGAGAGAGCGCAAGTGAGAGAGAGCGCGAGTGAGAGAGCAAGTGAGGGCGAGAGAGAGAGAGAGAGAGAGAGAGCACGAGAGAGAGAGTGCGAGTGAGGGTGAGAGAGAGAGAGAGAGCGAGTGAGGGTGAGAGAGAGAGAGAGAGAGCAAGTGAGGGTGAAAGAGAGCACGCGAGAGAGAGAGAGAGAGCACAAGAGAGAGAGAGCGCGAGTGAGGGTGAGAGAGAGCGCGAGTGAGGGTGAGAGAGAGAGCGAGTGAGGGTGAGAGAGAGCACGCGAAAGAGCGCGATTGAGAGAGAGAGCGCGAGTGAGAGAGAGCGCGAGTGCGAGAGAGAGCAAGTGAGGGCGAGAGAGAGCAAGTGAGGGCGAGAGAGAGCAAGTGAGGGCGAGAGAGAGCAAGTGAGGGCGAGAGAGAGCGCAAGAGAGAGCGCAAGCGCGCGAGAGAGAGTGCGCACCAAAGAGGGAGAGCGCAAGCGAGAGAGAGAGAGCGCGAGCGAGAGAGAGAGAGCGCGAGTGAGGGTGAGAGAGAGCACGCGAGAGAGAGAGCGTGAGTGAGAGAGAGAGAGCAAGTGTGGGCGAGAGAGAGAGAGAGAGCGGGCGAGAGAGAGAGACAGAGAGAGAGAGCACAAGAGAGAGAGAATGCGAGTGAGGGTGAGAGAGAGAGCGAGTGAGGGTGAGAGAGAGAGCGAGTGAGGGTGAGAGAGAGCACGCGAAAGAGCGCGATTGAGAGAGAAAGCGCGAGTGAGAGAGAGCAAGTGAGGGCGAGAGAGAGCAAGTGAGGGCGAGAGAGAGCAAGTGAGGGCGAGAGAGAGCGCAAGAGAGAGCGCAAGCCAAAGAGGGAGAGCGCAAGCGAGAGAGAGAGAGCGCGAGAGAGAGGGCACGAGAGAGAGGGGGCGCGAGAGAGAGAGAGGGCGCGAGAGAGAGAGAGGGCGCGAGAGAGAGAGGGCGCGAGAGAGGGCGCGAGAGAGAGAGAGAGCGAGTGAGGGTGAGAGAGAGTGCGCGAGTGAGAGAGAGAGCGTGAGTGAGAGAGAGAGCGCGAGCGGGAGAGAGAGAGAGAGAGAGACGCCAGCGGGAGAGACGCGAGTGAGAGAGAGCGCAAGTGAGAGAGAGAGAGCGCGAGTGAGAGAGTGCGTGAGCAAGAGCGAGAGAGAGAGAGCGCGCGAGCGAGAGAGTGAGAGAACGTGCGAGAGAGAGAGAGAGTGAGTGCGCGAGCGAGAGAGAGAGAGCGCGCGAGCGAGAGAGAGAGAGCGCGCGAGCGAGCGAAACAGAGAGCGAGAGCGCGCGCAAGTGAGGGTGAGAGAGAGAGAGCGAGTGAGGGTGAGAGAGAGCACGCGAGAGAGAGAGCGCGAGTGAGAGAGAGAGCAAGTGAGGGCAAGAGAGAGAGCGAGAGAGAGAGCGAGAGCGTGAGCGCGCGATAGAGAGAGCGAGAGCGCGCGTGTGTGAGAGAGAGAGAGAGAGAGAGAGAGCACGAGAGAGAGAGTGCGAGTGAGGGTGAGAGAGAGAGAGAGAGAGCGAGTGAGGGTGAGAGAGAGAGAGAGAGAGCAAGTGAGGGTGAAAGAGAGCACGCGAGAGAGAGAGAGAGCACAAGAGAGAGACAGCGCGAGTGAGGGTGAGAGAGAGAGCGAGTGAGGGTGAGAGAAAGCACGCGAAAGAGCGCGATTGAGAGAGAGAGCGCGAGTGAGAGAGAGCGCGAGTGCGAGAGAGAGCAAGTGAGGGCGAGAGAGAGCAAGTGAGGGCGAGAGAGAGCGCAAGAGAGAGCGCAAGCGCGCGAGAGAGAGTGCGCGCCAAAGAGGGAGAGCGCAAGCGAGAGAGAGAGAGCGCGAGCGAGAGAGAGAGCGCGAGCGAGAGAGAGAGAGAGCGCGAGCGAGAGAGAGAGCGCGAGAGAGAGAGAGAGGGCACGAGAGAGAGAGAGAGGGCACGAGAGAGAGAGAGGGCACGAGAGAGAGAGAGAGCGCGAGTGAGGGTGAGAGAGAGAGCGTGAGTGAGAGAGAGAGAGCAAGTGTGGGCGAGAGAGAGAGAGAGAGCGGGCGAGAGAGAGAGACAGAGAGAGAGAGCACAAGAGAGAGAGAATGCGAGTGAGGGTGAGAGAGAGAGCGAGTGAGGGTGAGAGAGAGAGAGCGAGTGAGGGTGAGAGAGAGCACGCGAAAGAGCGCGATTGAGAGAGAGAGCGCGAGTGAGAGAGAGCAAGTGAGGGCGAGAGAGAGCAAGTGAGGGCGAGAGAGAGCAAGTGAGGGCGAGAGAGAGCAAGTGAGGGCGAGAGAGAGCGCAAGAGAGAGCGCAAGCGCGCGAGAGAGAGTGCGCGCCAAAGAGGGAGAGCGCAAGCGAGAGAGAGAGAGCGCGAGAGAGAGGGCGCGAGAGAGAGAGAGGGCGCGAGAGAGAGAGAGAGGGCGCGAGAGAGAGAGAGAGCGAGTGGGGGTGAGAGAGAGCACGCGAGAGAGAGCGCGAGTGAGAGAGAGAGCGTGAGTGAGAGAGAGAGCAAGTGAAGGCGAGAGAGAGAGAGAGCGGGCGAGAGAGAGAGACAGAGAGAGAGAGCACAAGAGAGAGAGAATGCGAGTGAGGGTGAGAGAGAGAGAGAGAGCGAGTGAGGGTGAGAGAGAGCACGCGAGAGAGAGAGAGCGCGAGTGAGAGAGAGCAAGTGAGGGCGAGAGAGAGCAAGTGAGGGCGAGAGAGAGCAAGTGAGGGCGAGAGAGAGAGAGAGCGCGAGAGAGAGAGAGAGAGCGCGAGAGAGAGAGAGAGAGCGCGCGAGTGGGAGAGAGAGAGAGCGCGGGAGAGAGAGAGCGCGCGAGCAAGAGAGAGAGAGCGCGTGAGCGAGGGAGAGAGAGAGCGCGCGAGCGGGAGAGAGAGAGAGCGCGGGAGTGGGAGAGAGAGAGAGCGCGCGAGAGGGAGAGAGAGAGAGAGCGTGCGAGCGGGAGAGAGAGAGAGCGCGCGAGAGGGAGAGAGAGAGAGCGCGCGAGAGGGAGAGAGAGCGGGAGAGAGAGAGAGAGAGCGCGCGAGCGAGGGAGAGAGAGAGAGCGCGTGAGAGAGAGAGAGTGAGCACGCAAGCGAGAGAGAGTGAGAGCGCGAGGGCGAGAGAGAGCAAGTGAGGGCAAGAGAGAGCAAGTGAGGGCAAGAGAGAGCACGCGAGAGAGAGAGCGCGATCAAGAAAGGGAGAGCGCGAGCGAGAAAGGGAGAGCGAGAGAGCGCGCGCGAGAGAGAGAGCGCGCTCGCGAGAGAGGAGAGCGCGCTCGCGAGAGAGAGAGCGCGCTCGCGAGAGAGAGAGCGCGCTCGCGAGAGAGAGAGCGCGCTCGCGAGGGTGAGAGAGAGAGCGAGTGAGGGTGAGAGAGAGAGCGAGTGAGGGTGAGAGAGAGAGCGAGTGAGGGTGAGAGAGAGAGCGAGTGAGGGTGAGAGAGAGCACGCGAGAGAGAGGAAGAGCGCGAGGGTGAGAGAGAGCGCGAGCGCGAGAGAGCGTGAGAGAGCGCGAGAGAGAGAGAGATCCGAAGAGAGAGAGAGAGATCGCGAGAGAGAGAGAGAGAGAGATCGCGAGAGAGATAGCACGAGCGAGAGAGAGTGAGCACGAGCGAGAGAGGGAGAGCGTGCGCGAGAGAGAGAGAGCGCGAGAGAGAGAGCGAGAGACCGCGCGCGAGAGCAAGAGAGAGAGCGCGAGCAAGAGAGAGACAGCACGCGAGCGAGAGAGAGAGAGCACACGAGCGAGAGAGAGCGCGCGAGCGAGAGTGCGTGCGAGTGAGGGTGAGAGAGAACACGCGAGAGAGAGGAAGAGCGCGAGGGCGAGAGAGAGCAAGTGAGGGCGAGAGAGAGCGCGAGCGCGAGAGAGCGTGAGAGAGCGCGACAGAGAGTGCGTGATAGAGCGCGAGAGAGAGAGAGAGATCGCGAGAGAGAGAGAGCGCGAGTGAGAGAGAGCGGCGAGCGAGATAGAGAGAGAGCGGCAAGCGAGAGTGCGAGCAAGAGAGAGAGCACGAGCGAGAGAGAGAGAGCACGAGAGAGACAGAGAGAGAGCACGAGCGAGAGAGAGCGCGCGCGAGAGAGAGAGTCCGCGAGAGAGAGAGCGCGCGAGAGAGAGGGTGAGAGAGTGCGCGCGAGTGAGAGCGAGAGATAAGCGAGCGAAAGAGAGCACGAGCAAGAGAGAGAGTGCGAGCGAGAGAGAGCGCGCGCGAGCGAGAGCGAGAGCGAGCTAGCGCGAGCGAGAGAGAGAGAGCGCGAGCGAGAGAGAGAGAGCGCGAGCGAGAGAGAGAGAGCGCGAGCGAGAGAGAGAGCGCTCGAGTGAGAGCGAGCATGCGAGAGAGAGAGTGTGAGCGAGAGTGAGAGAGAGAGAACGCGCGAGTGAGGGTGAGAGAGCGCGCAAGTGAGGGTGAGGGTGAGAGTGAGGGTGAGAGCGCAAGCGAGACAGCGCGCAAGTGAGAGAGCGCGCTTGAGCGAGAGAGAGCGCGAGAGAGAGCGGGAGAGAGAGCGCGAGCGAGAGAGAGCGCGAGTGCAAAGGAGAGAGAGCGTGAGAGAGAGAGAGAGCGAGAGAGAGAGAGAGCGAGAGAGAGAGAGAGAGAGCGTGCGAGCGAGAGACCGCGCGAGTGAGAGAGAGTGAGAGAGAGAGAGAGTGTGCGAGCAAGAGAGAGAGAGAGAGCGCGAGCGAAGAGAGCACGCAATCGAGCGAAACAGAGAGAGAACGCGAGAGAGAGAGAGAGTTCAAGTGACAGTGAGAGAGAGAGCGAGTGAGGGTGAGAGAGAGCACGCGAGAGAGAGAGCACGAGGGTGAGGGTGGAGAGCGCGAGGGTGAGAGAGAGCGCAAGGGTGAGAGAGAGCGCAAGGTGAGAGAGAGCGCAAGGGTGAGAGAGAGCGCAAGGGTGAGAGAGAGAGAGAGAGCAAGTGAGGGTGAAAGAGAGAGAGAGGAGAGCGCAAGAGAGAGAGAGGCGCGCGAGTGAGAGAGCGCGAGTGAGAGAGAGAGCGAGAGAGAGAGAGAGAGAGAGCGCGAGAGAGAGAGAGAGAGAGAGAGAGAGAGAGCGAGAGAGAGAGAGAGCGTGCGAGCGAGAGACCGCGCGAGTGAGAGAGAGTGAGAGAGAGAGAGTGTGCGAGCAAGAGAGAGAGAGAGCGCGGGCGAGAGAACGCGCAATCGAGCGAAACAGAGAGAGAGTGCGAGAGAGAGAGAGAGTTCAAGTGACAGTGAGAGAGAGAGCGAGTGAGGGTGAGAGAGAGCACGCGAGAGAGAGAGCACGAGGGTGAGGGAGAGCGCGAGGGTGAGAGAGAGCGCAAGGGTGAGAGAGAGCGCAAGGGTGAGAGAGAGCGCAAGGGTGAGAGAGAGCGCAAGGGTGAGAGAGAGCGCAAGGGTGAGAGAGAGAGAGAGCAAGTGAGGGTGAAAGAGAGAGAGAGAGAGCGCAAGAGAGAGAGAGCATGAGAGAGAGAGAGCGCGAGTGAGAGAGAGAGCGCTCGAGCGAGAGCGAGAACGCGAGCGAGACAGCAAGCATGCGAGTGAGAGAAAGAGAGAGAGAGAGTGTGAGTGAGGGTGAGAGAGCGCGCAATGAGGGTAGAGTGTGGGTTAGAGCGCAAGCGAGAGAGAGAGCGCGAGAGAGAGAGCACGAGAGAGAGAGAGCGCGATCGAGAGAGAGCGCGAGCGCAAAGGAGGAGAGAGCGTGAGAGAGAGCGTGAGAGAGAGAGCATGTGCGAGAGAGCGTGCGCGAGAGAGAGCACGCGAGCGAGAGAGAGAGAGCACGCGAGCGAGAAAGAGAGAGCGCGAGAGCAGAGAGAGAGAGCGCGAGAGCAAGAGAGAGCGAGCGAGAGCAAGAGAGAGAGAGTGCGTGAGAGAGAAAGCATGTGAGAGAGAGAGCACGAGTGTGAGTGAGAGAGAAGCACGAATGAGAGTGAGAAAGAGAGCGCGAGTGAGAGAGAGAGCACGAGTGAGAGCGAGAGAGACTGAGAGAGCGCGCAAGCGTGAGAGAGAGAGAGAGCACATGAGCGAGAGAGAGCGCGCGAGCGAGAGAGAGAGAGAGTGAGCGCGCGCGCGGAGAGAGAGAGTGCGCACGAGAGAGGGTTACAGAGAGAGAGAGCACAAGTGACAGTGAGAGAGAGCGCGAATGAGAGTGAGAGCAGAGTGAGAGTGAGAGAGAGAGAGCGCGTGTGTGAGTGAGAGAGAGAGCGCGTGAGTGAAAGAGAGACAGAGAGGGAGAGAGAGAGCACGTGAGCGGGAGAGAGAGAGCGCGCTTGAGCGAGAGAGACCCGCGAGAGAGAGAGCGCGAGAGAGAGCAGGTGAGAGAGCGTGAGCGAGTGAGAGTGCAAGCGCAAAGGAGAGAGAGCATGAGAGAGAAAGCGTGAGAGAGAGAGCGTGAGAGCGCGCGAGAGAGAGAGCGCGCGAGAGAGAGAGCACGCGAGCGCGAGAGAGAGCGCGAGCAAAAGAGAGTGTGCGAGAGAGAGAGAGCACGCACGAGAGAGAGAGCGTGCGAGAGCGCACGAGTGAGGGTTACAGGCAGAGAGAGCACAAGTGACAGTGAGAGAGAGCGCGAATGAGAGTGAGAGCAAGTGAGAGTGAGAGAGAGTGCGCGCGTGTGAGTGAGTGAGAGAGCGCGCGAGCGAAAGAGAGAGAGAGAGGGAGAGAGAGAGCACGTGAGCGGGAGAGAGAGAGCGCGCTTGAGCGAGAGAGAGCGCGAGAGAGAGAGCGCAAGAGAGAGCGGGTGAGAGAGCGTGAGCGAGAGAGAGCGCGAGCGCAAAGGAGAGAGAGCATGAGAGAGAAAGCGTGAGAGAGAGAGCGTGAGAGAGTGCGCGAGCGAGAGAGAGCGCGCACGAGAGAGAGAGAGACAGCGGCGCGAGCAAGAGAGAGACAGCACGTGAGCGAGAGAGAGAGCATACGAGCGAGAGAGAGCGCATACGAGCGGAGAGAGAGCGCACGTGAGCAAGAGAGAGTGCGCGAGCGAGATAGAGAGAGAGCGTGCGAGCGAGAGAGCGAGCGAGAGAGAGCATGAGCGAGAGAGAGAGCACGAGCGAGAGAGAGAGCACGAGCGAGAGAGAGAGCACGAGCGAGAGAGAGAGCACGAGCGAGAGAGAGTGCGCGCACGAGAGAGGGAGAGTGCGCGAGAGAGAGGGTGAGAGAGTGCGCGCGAGTGAGAGCGAGAGATAAGCGAGCGAGCGAGAGAGAGAGCGCGAGCAAGAGTGAGAGAGAGAGCACGAACGAGAGAGAGAGCGCGCGAGCGAGAGAGCGCGCGAGCGAGAGAGAGAGAGAGCGCGCGCGAGAGCGCGCGAGTGAGAGCGAGAGAGAGCGCGAGTGAGAGAGCGAGTGAGAGCACGAGCGAGAGAGAGCACGAGCGAGAGAGAGAGCGCGATTGAGAGAGCACGAGCGAGAGAGAGAGAGTGCGAGAGAGCGCGAGCGAGAGAGCACGAGCGAGAGAGCACGAGCGAGAGAGCACGAGCGAGAGAGCACGAGCGAGAGAGCACGAGCGAGAGAGCACGAGCGAGAGAGGGAGAGAGCGCGAGCGAGAGAGAGAGAGCACGAGCAAGAGAGAGGGTAGAGAGTGTGCGTGAGTGAGAGCGAGAGAGAGAGAGAGAGAGTGTGAGAGAGAGAGAGCGAGAGAGAGAGCGCGCGAGCGAGAGCGAGAACGCGAGCAAGAGCAAGCACGCGAGCGAGCGAGAGCGAGCGAGAGCAAGAGAGAGCAAGAGAGAGAGAAAGAGAGCGAAAGCGCAAGAGAGAGAACACGAGAGAGAGAGCGAGCGAGAGCGCGAGAGAGAGAGCACGAGAGAGAGAGCACGCGAGAGAGAGAGAGCACGCGCGAGAGAAAGAGAGCGCGCGCGAGAGAGTGTGCGCGCGAGGTGAGAGAGAGAGCACGAGAGAGAGAGCGAGGAGAAAGAGAGCGCAAGCGCGAGAGAGCGCGAGAGAGCGAACGAGCACGAGAGAGAGCGAGAAGCGCGCGAGAGCACGCGAGAGAGAGCGAGAGCGCGCGAGAGAGAGCGAGAGCGCGCGAGAGAGAGAGCGAGAGCGCACGAGAGAGAGAGCGCATGAGCGAGAGAGAGAGAGAGAGCACGAGCGAGAGAGAGCGAGCGCCAGTGAGGGTGAGAGAGCTGTGAGCGAGAAAGAGAGAACGCGAGCGAGAGAGAGAGAGAGCATGCACGAGTAAGAGAGAGAGAGAGAGAGCACAAGCGAGGAGAGAGAGAGCACGAGCGAGGAGTAACAGAAAGCGCGAGCGTGGGACAGCGCGAGAGAGAGAGAGCACGCAAGAGAGAGAGAGCGAGAGAGAATGCGAGTGAGAGAGAGAACGCGCAAGTGAGGGTGAGAGTGAGGGTGAAGAGCGCGAGCGAGAGACCACGCAAGTCTTAGAGAGAGCGCGAGCAAGAGAGCGCGAGAGAGCGAGCGAGCACGAGAGAGAGCAAGAGCGCGCGAGAGAGAGCACGAGAGGGAGCGCGCACGCGCGAGAGAGAGAGAGAGAGCGCATGAGCGAGAGAGAGAGAGAGCACGAGCGACAGAGAGCTAGCGCCAGTGAGGGTGAGAGATCGCGCGAGCGAGAAAGAGAGCGCGCAAGCGAGAGAGAGAGCGCGCACGAGTAAGAGAGAGAGAGAGCACAAGCGAGGAGAGCGCGAGCGAGAGAGAGAGCACGCGAGTGAGAGAGAACGAGAGCGAGAAAGAGAGCAAGCACGTGCGTGTGAGAGAGAGAGAGAGAGAGAGCATGAGTGAGAGTGAGAGCGAGAGAACGCGCGAGTGAGGGTGAGAGAGCACGCAAGTGAGGGTGAGAGCGCAAGCGAGAGAGCGCGCAAGTGAGAGAGAGAGAGCAAGAGAGACAGCGCGAGTGAGAGAGAGCGAGAGAGCCCCAAGAGAGCGAGAGAGAGAGAAAGAGCGAGAGCACGAGAGCGAGAGCGCGTGAGTGAGAGCGCGCGCAGCGAGTGAGAGAAAGAGAGCGCATGAGCGAGAGAGAGAGAGTGCATGAGCGAGAGAGAGAGAGAGAGAGAGAGGCACGAGCGAGAGAGAGAGAGAGCACGAGCGTGAGAGAGAGCACCAGTGAGGGTGAGAGAGCGCCGAGCGAGAGAGAGAGAGCATGCATGAGTAAGGGAGAGAGAGGAGAGCACGAGAGAGAGAGCGCGAGCGAGAGGAGGAGAGCGCGGCGCATGCGCGTACGAGTGAGGGTTACAGAGAGAGAGAGAGCGCGAATGAGAGTGAGAAAGAGAGAGCGCAAGCAAGAGAGAGAGCACAAGCAAGAGAGAGTGCGCGCGTGAGCAAGTGAGAGAGAGCACGAGTGACAGTGAGACAGAGCGCGAATGAGAGTGATAGCAAGTGAGAGTGAGAGAGAGAGCGCGCCAGCGAAAGAGAGAGAGAGAGAGAGAGCGTGTGAGCAAGAGAGAGAGCAAGTGAGAGTGAGAGAGAGAGAGCGCGCGTGCGAGTGAGAGAGAGAGCGCGCGAGCGAAAGAGAGAGAGAGGGAGAGAGAGAGAGAGAGAGCGCGTGAGCGAGAGAGAGAGCGCGCTTGAGCGAGAGAGAGAGAGAGAGCGTGAGAGAGCGCGAGCGTGAGAGAGCGGGGAGAGAGAGCGCGCGCGAGCAAGAGAGAGAGCGAGCAAGAAAGAGAGAGAGCGCGCGAGCAAGAAAGAGAGAGAGCGCGCGAGCGAGAGAGAGCGAGCAAGAAAGAGAGAGAGCGAGCAAGAAAGAGAGAGAGCGAGCAAGAAAGAGAGAGAGCGAGCAAGAAAGAGAGAGAGCGCGCGAGCAAGAAAGAGAGAGAGCGCAAGCAAGAGAGCGAGAGAGAGCGCGAGCAAGAGAACGAGAGAGAGCGCGAGCAAGAGAACGAGAGAGAGCGCGTGCAAGAGAGCGAGAGAGAGCACGTGCAAGAGAGAGAGAGAGAGCGCGAGCAAGAGAGAGAGAGAGAGAGCGCGAGCAAGAGAGAGAGAGAGAGCGCGGAGCGCATGAGCAAGAGAGAGAGCGCGAGCGCATGAGCAAGAGAGAGAGAGAGAGCGCGCGAGCAAGAGAAAGAGAGAGCGAGAGAGAGAGAGCGCACGAGCAAGAGAGAGAGAGAGAGCGTGAGCAAGAGAGAGAGAGAGCGCGAGCAAGAGAGAGAGCACAAGAGCAAGAGAGAGAGAGTGAGAGCAAGAGAGAGAGAGTGAGAGCAAGAGAGAGAAAGCGAGAGCAAGAGATAGAGAGCGAAAGCACGTGAGAGAGAGAGCACGAGTGAGAGTGAGAGAGAGCACGAATGAGAGTGAGAAAGAGAGAGCGCGAGTGAGAGAGAGAGAGAGAGAAAGTGAGTGAGTGAGAGAGAGCGAGAGCGTGCGAGCGAGAGAGCACGTGAGCGAGAGAGAGTGCTCGCGAGAGAGAGAGCACGCGAGCGAGAGAGAGAGCACGAGCGAGCGAGAGAGCCGCGGGCGAGAGAGCACGCGGGCGAGAGAGAGCGCGCGGGCGAGAGAGAGCGCGCGGGCGAGGGGCGAGAGAGAGCGCGCGGGGCGAGAGAGCGCGCGCGGGCGAGAGAGAGCGCGCGGGCGAAAGTGAGAGAGAGAGAGCGCGCGAGAGAGAGAGTCAGAGAAGCGCGCGAGAGAGAATGCGCGAGAAAGAGAGAGCGCACGAGAAAGAGAGAGAGAGAGAGAGAGCGCGCGAGTCAGAGTGAGAGAGAGAGAACGCGCGAGTGAGGGTGAGAGAGCGTGCGAGGGAGGGTGAGAGCGCGCAAGTGAGAGAGAGTGCGAGAGAGAGAGAGCACGAGAGAGAGCGCGCGTGAGAGAGAGAGAGAGAGAAAGAGCGCATGAGCGAGAGAGAGATAGAGAGAGCGCCAGTGAGGGTGAGAGAGCGCGCGCGAGCGAGAAAGAGAGTGTGCGAGCGAGAGAGTGAGCCCGCACGAGTAAGAGAGAGAGAGAGAGAGTGCCAGTGAAGGTGAGAGAGTGCACAAACGAGAGAGAAAGAGCGTGCACGAGTAAGAGAGAGCGAGCACAAGCGAGAGAGAGAGCGCGAGCGAGAGGGCGAGGTACAGCGCGCGGGAGAGAGAGCACGCAAGAGAGAGAGAGAGAGAGCGAGCAAGAGAGAGAGCGCGAGAGCAAGAGATAGAGAGCGAGAGAGAGAGTGCGTGAGAGAGAAAGCACGTGAGAGAGAGAGAGAGCGCGCGCGAGTGAGAGTTACAGAGAGAGAGAGAGCACGAGTGAGTGAGTGAGAGCGCGAATGAGAGTGAGAAAGAGAGAGCGTGAGTGAGAGAGAGCGCACGAGTGAGAGAGAGCGCGTGTGAGAGCGAGTGAGAACGAGAGAGACAGAGAGCACGCAAGCGAGAGAGAGACTGCACGCGAGAGAGAGAGAGACAGCACGCGAGAGAGAGACAGCACACGAGAGAGAGACAGCACACGAGAGAGAGAGAGAGAGAGCACGCAAGGCGAGAGAGAGAGAGCACGCAAGCGAGATAGAGAGCACGCAAGCGAGAGAGAGAAAGCACGCGAGCGAGAGAGAAAGCACTGCGAGCGAGAGAGAGCACGTGAGAGAGAGAGAGACAGCACGCGAGAGAGAGAGAGACAGCACGCGAGAGAGAGAGAGACAGCACGCGAGAGAGAGAGAGACAGCACACGAGAGAGAGAGACAGCACACGAGAGAGAGAGACAGCACACGAGCGAGAGAGAGAGAGAGCGCACGCGAGCGAGAGAGAGAGCGCACGCGAGCGAGAGAGAGAGAGAGCGCACGCGAGCGAGAGAGAGAGCGCACGCGAGCGAGAGAGAGCGCACGCGAGCGAGAGAGAGAGAGAGCGCACGCGAGCGAGGAGAGAGAGAGCGCACGCGAGCGAGAGAGAGAGAGCGCACACGAGCGAGAGAGAGAGAGAGCGCACGCGAGCGAGAGAGAGCGCACGCGAGCGAGAGAGAGCGCACGCGAGCGAGAGAGAGAGAGAGCGCACGCGAGCGAGAGAGAGAGCGCACGCGAGCGAGAGAGAGCACGCGAGCGAAAGCGAGAGAGAGAGAGAGTGCGCGCGAAAGAGAGAGCGCACGCGAAAGAGAGAGAGAGAGAGCGCGCGAGTGAGGGTGAGAGAGGCGAGCGAGAGAGCGCACAAGTGAGAGCGAGAGAGAGGGCGAGAGAGAGAGCGAGAGAGAGCGGCGCGCGCACGAGTGAGAGCGCGCGAGAGTGCGCGCGAGTGAGAGCACGCGAGAGAGAGTGCGCACGCGAGAGAGAGAGAGCGCGCATGAGCGCGAGAGAGAGAGTGAGCACAAGCGAGAGAGATAGCGCCTGTGAAGGTGAGAGAGCGCGCGAGCGAGAGAGAGAGAGTGCGCACGAGTAAGAGAGAGAGAGAGAGAGCACAAGCGAGAGGAGAGAGCGCGAGGGAGAGAGTGAGAGAGAGCGCGAGCGAGAGTGAGAGAGAGCGCGAGTGAGAGTGAGAGAGAGCAGGCGATAGAGAGAGAGCACGCAAGAGAGAGAGAGAGAGCGTGCACAAGAGAGAGAGAGCACGCGCGCACGAGTAAGAGAGAGAGCACAAGCGAGAGAGAGAGAGCACAAGCGAGAGAGAGCGCGAGTGAGAGTGAGAGAGAGCGCGAGCGAGAGTGAGAGAGCGCGTGAGAGAGAGCACACGAGAGAGAGAGAGCACGCGAGAGAGAGAAAGAGAGAGCACGCGAGAGAGAGAGGGTTACAGAGAGAGAGCATGAGTGAGAGTGAGAGAGAGCGCAAATGAGAGTGAGAAAGAGAGAGAGCGAGCAAGAGAGAGAGCGCAAGCGAGAGAGAGCGCAAGCGAGAGAGAGCGCAAGCGAGAGAGAGCGCAAGCGAGAGAGAGCGCAAGCGAGAGAGAGCGCGCTTGAGCAAGTGAGAGAGAGCACGAGTGACAGTGAGAGAGAGCACGAGCGAGAGTGAGAGTGAAAGACTGAGAGAGAGCGCGTGCGAGTGAGAGAGAGAGAGAGAGAGAGAGAGAGAGCGAGCGCGCGAGCGAGAGAGCGCGAGCGAGAGAGAGAGAGAGCGCGAGCGAGAGAGAGAGAGAGCGCGAGCGAAGAGAGAGAGAGAGCGCGAGCGAGAGAGAGAGAGAGAGCGCGAGCGAGAAAGAGAGAGAGGCGCGGAGTGAGCGAGAGAGAGCTCGAGCGAGAGAGCGTGTGCAAGAGAGAGAGCGCGTGAGAGAGAGAGAGAGATCGTGAGAGTGAGTGTGAGAGAGAGCGCGAGTGAGAGAGAGACTGAGAGAGAGCACGCGTGAGTGAGAGAGAGAAAGAGCGCGAGAGAGAGAGCGTGAGCGAGCGAAAGAGAGAGATCGCGCGCGCAAGAGAGAGAGCACGAGCGCGCGCGCGCGAGAGAGAGAGAGCGTGAGAGTGAACGTGAGAGAGAGCGCGAGTGAGAGAGAGAGAGAGACAGAGAAAGCACGCGTGAGTGAGAGAGAGAGAGAAAGAGCATAAGCGAGAGAGAGCGAGAGCGTGCGAGAGAGAGCGCGCGCCAGTGAGAGTGACAGAGAGACAGAGCACAAGTGAGAGTGAGAGAGAGAGCGAATGAGAGAGAGAGAGAGAGAGAGAGAGAGAGAGAGAGCGCTTGAGAGAGAGAGAGAGAGAGAGCGAACGAAAGTGAGAAAGAGAGTGAGAAAGAGAGTGAGAAAGAGAGTGAGAAAGAGAGTGAGAAAGAGAGTGAGAAAGAGAGTGAGAAAGAGAGTGAGAAAGAGAGTGAGAAAGAGAGTGAGAAAGAGAGTGAGAAAGAGAGTGAGAAAGAGAGTGAGCGCAAGTGAGAGTGAGCGCAAATGAGAGTGAGAGAGACTGAGAGAGAGCATGCGTGAGGTGAGATAGAGAGAGAGAGAGCGAGAGTGAGAGAGAGAGAAAGAGCATAAGCAAAAGAGAGCGAGAGCGAGGGGTGAGGGCGAGAGAGAGCGAAAGTGAGAGAGAGAGCGAGGGAGAGAGCGAGAGACAGAGAGAGCGCGCGCGAGTGAGAGTGAGAGACAGAGCACGAGCGCCAGCGAGGAGAGAGAGCACGAGAGAGAGAGCACGAGAGAGAGCGCGATCGCGAGTGAGAGAGAGAGACAGCACGAGAGAGAGAGAGCACAGGAGAGAGAGAGAGAGTGCGCGCACGAGAGAGAGAGAGAGAGAGAGAGCACGCGCACGAGAGAGAGAGAGCGATACGCGAGACAGAGAGAGAGAGCGAGCGAGAGCCATGAGCGAGAGAGAGAGAGCACGAGCGAGAGAGCACGAGAGAGAGAGAGAGAAAAACTGCGCCCACGAGAGAGAGATAGCGCGCGCGAGACAGAGAGAGAGCGCGAGATACGTGAGACAGAGAGAGAGCGCGAGAGAGCACGAGCGAGAGAGAGAGAGCACGAGAGAGAGAGCACGAGAGAGAGAGCGCGCGCGAGACAGAGAGAGAGAGCGCGAGACAGAGAGAGAGAGCGCGAGATACGCGAGACAGAGAGAGAGAGCGCGAGAGAGCGCAATCGAGAGAGAGCAATCGAGAGCGCGAGAGAGCGCGAGCGCGAGAGAGCGCGAGAGAGCGCGAGAGAGCGCGAGCGAGAGAGAGAGCGCGAGAGAGCGCGATCGAGAGAGAGCAATCGAGAGCGCGAGCGCGAGAGAGCGCGAGAGAGCGCGATCGAGAGAGAGCAATCGAGAGCGCGAGCGCGAGAGAGCGCGAGAGAGCGCGAGCGCGAGAGAGCGCGAGCGAGAGCGCGAGAGAGAGAGAGAGAGCGCGCGAGAGAGAGAGAGAGAGAGAGAGAGAGAGAGAGAGAGAGAGAGAGAGAGAGAGAGAGCGCGCGCTGGCGAGAGAGAGAGGAGAGAGAGAGAGCGCGAGAGAGAGAGAGAGCGCGAGGTGAGCGAGAGAGAGCTCGAGCGAGAGAGCGTGTGCAAGAGAGAGAGCGCGTGAGAGGGAGAGAGATCGTGAGAGTGAGTGTGAGAGAGAGCGCGAGTGAGAGTGAGACTGAGAGAGAGCACACGTGAGTGAGAGAGAAAGAGCGCGAGAGAGAGAGCGCGAGCGAGCGAAAGAGAGAGATCGCGCGCGCAAGAGTGAGAGCACGAGCGCGCGCACTGCGCGAGAGAGAGAGCGTGAGAGTGAACGTGAGAGAGAGCGCGAGTGAGAGAGAGAGAGCACGCGTGAGTGAGAGAGAGAGAGAAAGAGCATAAGCGAGAGAGAGCGAGAGCGTGCGAGAGAGAGAGCGCGCCAGTGAGAGTGACAGAGAGACA